>NC_140579.1:591429781-591457281 GCF_964204655.1 Triturus cristatus
AACCAGAGACCGACTGAGTCAAAGTCCTCAAATGGAGCACCGGCGCCAAAAATTTCGACAACCAAGGGTGGATCCATGGACAAAAGGCCGAGCAGATCCTGCGAGAAGGACTCCCTGGTGTCGAAGGACGCCGAAAGGCAGAGTTCGTCGAGAACAGCCCACGAAACGGGGAGTTCGACGCAGAAAGACAAGCCAGCGTCGACGCAAGCTCCGTCAAAGAGCCGCGGTCGACGTCGAGAGCATCTCCGAAATGGAGAAGCAGAAGAGAAGGCTTGAGGTGGAGATGGAGAGCATCCTTCAGAGGAAGAAGGAGTTCGACGCCAACGTAGGGCAGAAAGATTCACGCTGCAAAAATATAAATACCATAAAACTAGGAGGTCAAGTTGTAATGTACAACCTTTCCACAAAATTCCGACCTGTGCTATATTTTGTTCTCCTTTATCCCCTCCCTGAAGCACAACCAGCACCTTTGTACAACTAGAATGATTAAAGCTCTTCTGGGGAAAATTTGGTGGAAATACGCTAAGCACAATCTGAGCTAGACAGACCAAGCGCCTTGCACATGAAATGCAGGTTCGACAATCAATGCAAAAGTTATGAGCTAGAAACCATAAGTGCACTTCCAATGCAGGTCCAGCCTCGTTTTTAGGTCTGGGCTAGCGAAGGCTGCGCTTGCGCAGTCTCGCTCACGAGATTTAATGACTTGGAGAAGAGGGGCTTGAACCCGCCCCTCTTCTCTCCTCTTCTCCATTGGCTGGCCTCTTAAATGCTGGCCAGCCATTGGAGAAGAGGTTTGTCTCGCAAAACAAGCCCCGTCCTTTTCGGATTCGGGGGCGTTTTTTTTCGATACTTTACGCTGGGCGTGTTTTTCTCTCCTCCAGCCAATGGCAAGAGGAGAGAAAAGAAAAACACACCCCCGAATCCGAAAACACCACTGCGTTTCTCCGAGGCATTTCAGCTCCCGATTAAGTGTCACAGTGAACGAGAAGCGCGTGCACGTGTGAAAGAGCGAGATTCAGTAAGTAACTGAAGGTTTCAGTCAGTCACTCAGTTAGAACTTCAATGAGTGAGTGAATCCGCGGATAAGCGCATCAGTGAATGGGTGGATGAATTAACCAGTGAAAAGTAAACCGGTAAATAGGCCGCTGAGTGTGCAGTGCTCACCACAAACTGACAGGGCTCTAGGCGCTGAGCGAATGCAGCGTTTCACCACTAAATGCATTGCTCGGCGGCTTTAGTCACTGGCGTAATTTCACTCTTTACACGTGTTTTCTTGAGCGCGATGCAGGCCACCAGGTCTCCTTGGTATTTTGGTGGTCGCTGCACAAGAAGGCACGTATAGAAATATGGAACACTGAGCCACGGGCAGAGGGGTCTACAGAGCGACTTGCCGTCCTGCACTGTGAATTCATCTTCTAACAATGCATTCTGGGAGTTGTAGTCCTGCTTCAATCCTATTGCATGTTGCTCACCTGATAGCCAGATTTGTAACTGAAACCCCCGGACTCTGCCAGCATGGATTGAGGGGATAATCTCACTCGAACCTCAGTTTTTTTATCAGCTGTGGGGGCAGGGGGCCAGGCCCCCCTCCGAGAGACGAAGTGCTGCCGCGCCGAATTTATCATGTTTATTTTTGATCTCTTGATCCATTTTTGATCTAATGTCCTTTTCGGATTCGGGGGCGTGTTTTTGTCGAAGTTTTCTCTGGGCGTGTTTTTTTCCGAGAGAGAAAGAAAACACGCCCCCGAATCCGAAAACGCCGCTGCCTTCAGCTGCTAAGCCCCACGGTGTCGCCCATCTGAAAGTAAGTTGCTGGTCGCACGAAATTGATGGCGTTTGCGGTGGAAGAAATCCTCTGAGCTTGGAAATGAACACATTAACCACAACCAGCCTCTGGGGTGGGGGAGGGGGGCGCTGATGAGGAAGCGGGGGCTTTAACTCTTAGATGTACGGTTCTTGGGCTTGAACAGATGGCGTTGGTCCTGCTCGTAAGGGGCTGTTGATCTGTCTACCTCTGCTGTCCACTCTTTCATTTGTGAAGTTAGACTGCGGGATTATTAAAGGAACCCCCCCCCCCCCCGCCCTCCCCCCCAGACGGGAGTATGAGTCTGACTGGCCTTGGTGTTCTCGTGTCACAAGTGGTCTCCAGTGTAATGTGAGAGGGCGCACCGTGTCCTGGTGTGAGCTGCCCTGTGCCCTCTGCTCTGACTGTACCCGCCGTCCTCCCTGTGCCCTCGGGGCCTGAGCCCGCTCGGATCGGAACGTCTCCTTAGCTGATGCCGCCACGCCATCACTTGCACAAGATCGCAGTGTGCGACGGGAGCTTGCTCTTTGAATATTAACGTGTGTGCTATCCCTCACACAGGGAGTTTCACTGTCTCACCTAGCGTGCCTGCTGTACGTCACAGGTGGACGTGGTGCTATCCCTCACACAGGGAGTTCCACCCTCTTACGAGGGGTGCCTTCTGTCCATCACAGGTGGATGTGTCTGCTGCCCCTCTCACAAGAGGTGCCTGCGGTCCATCACTGGTGGGTGTGTCTGCTGCCCATTACAGGGGGTGGAGGGCTGTCATCTGCTGGTGACACCGTCAAGAGGTGTATGTGTGCTCACGTTAACTCTTACAAGGGGAGTGTTTACTACCCTCTCTCGAAGTGTGCTTGGGCCGTTAATTTCCCTTCACATGACGAGGGGCTGCTGCCCTTCTCAGGGGAGGTGGTGCCTACTTCCAGGGAAACTGTCAGAACAACGCGGGCAGAGGCATTTACACGCTTGCCTTAACCACAGTGTGCGGTCTAGCTGCCCAAATGTGCAGGAGCAGGGAGGATCGGGAGAGGACGCAATTAGGTAAGGGGGGGTTGGGGCAGGGTTTTGGGACGTGGGCATAGTTTTTAACTGCTGGGTGTAGTCTTTAGGGCTGGCGGGGTTGGGGTTGTTTTCAAGGTGGGGGGGGTCGAAAGTTTTTAGGGCTGGGGGGCGGGGTAGTTTTTAGGTCTCGGCTCGAAGGCTGCACTTGCGCAGTCTCGCTCCGAGATTTAATGTTAAGGAGTGGGGCTTTAACCCACCCCTTTTTTTTACCTCTTCTCCATTGGCTGGCCTCTTAAATGCTGCTCAGCCATTGGAGAAGAGGTTTGTCTCTCCAAACAAGCCCCGTCCTTTTCGGATTCAGGGGCGTGTTTTTTCGATTCTTTCTATTCTCTGGAATGTAAACATTCCGGCCAATGGCAAGAGGAGAGAAAGAAAACACGCCCCGAATCCGAAAACGCCGCTGCTTTCAGCTGCTGAGCCCCACGGTGTCGCCCATCTGAAAGTAAGTTGGTTCATACTTGGGTGGGGGTAGACCCTTTTGCGACGTACCACTTTTGAAGATTTACTCTATTTAGACAGCCATGCTTACTATCGAGCTTGAGACGGTATGAATAAACTAAGAGAGTGTAGTGCCCTCTTTAAACACATTGGCTTCATGGCGCTTGGGCCCTGGTCGCACGAAATGGATGGCGTTTGCGGTCTTAAGGCTTGAAGCCAAATACCATTGCGGCTCTTAACACTGCATGTGAATAATCTTCCAGCCGTGACATGGTCTGCCCGAGTGCTCCTAGCTCCCACGCTCGTGCACTGCCTCTCTACGTGCCCATGCTCCTCGCAGCCGCTCTCCAAGCCTCCTCACAACTGCACACCCCCCACGCTGTCTCACTGTCTGTCCCCTATGCCTCGACTTCACACCACTTCACGCTGTCAGTTCTGAACCTCCGATCCCAACCTGCCCCCACCCAGCACCCCACGCAGCAGTGGTCACCCTCTCCGCGCCACAGCAACCAAATCTCCTCTATCCAATCCACAAGCCCTGAATCTGTACACGTCAGCAGGTGCCCGGAGGAGTCCTGGGAAGCAACACCATAGAGAGGCTGCATCCTTTCTTCTCCAGGTGCGCCATTGCTGAGAAATAGTTAGAATGAAGGGCAGGCTGGTATGTCTTTAGAAATGCGGAAAACCACATAATGTAAATAGGTCAGTGGGCTACTGCGTGTGTGGATTGCTCTGAGTGGCTCTGTGTGTGTGGGTGGCTTTGTGGGTGGCTCTGTGTGGGTGCAAATGCAATAGGTCTCGCATTTGAGAGTGATTAAGCTATTGACATTGTAAATAATGCCGTTTCTTGAAATGTTTAAAAAAAAAAAAAAAATAATAATAATAATAATGTCAGGAGCAATGCCAATAGCTCTAACTTTAACAATGCCGAGACCATTGCATTGTAAATGCTTGTTATCTACTGACCTCAGTATTATGCAAGTAATATGCTATTTATTAACATTTTTGAGTGTGGGAGAAGGAGCCATGTCTCAAAAGAGTTGAAACCTCTGATTGAGCAGGATTCCCCTCCCACTCAAAGGTAATGAATAGTAAATTGCACGGCTAAGGACATTCTGATTTAATAGTTGGAGAAACTAGAAACATAGATATTTAACCAGAGAAAGAGAGCTAAATCTGTACAGTGATATTTAATACTCAAAAAATGAGGTGAACTAAAAATCATATTATACAAGCTGTGCAAGTTATTGACCCGTATCAGACAGTACTCAATGTTCATGTTAGCTAGTATGCATCAATCAAATCAGTACACTTCCACTAATAGATGCATTTATTTCCAGTGGAGGAAACCGCGATTCGTAAGCACAGAGCAGAGTAGCTAAGCCATTCTTCCACTTGTGACCATCCGTAAGCTTATTTATGAATTAAACTGTGCAAGAAAGCCAGTTCAAGACTGGAGTATGAAGGAGCTCCAATCTGCTCCTTAAACACCTGTTCACTCCACACCAAGATAAAAGACAAAGAAATTTATTTTTTTCCTTCTTAGGAGGTTAGATGTGGAAGATACACCTATTACTATTTCTGGCGTATCAGGAAGTGGACAAACCGGATCTTACTTGTTTTATCAATAAGGCTCTGTGCTTGCTCCTCCATCCATTTCTGGTAGTAATCCTTCACGTTTTCCTTATGTTTTCTGCCACTGCAGTGAGTCTTCCTCACCGACGGCTGAAAGAATAAACATGGGTCAACATAATGTGCATTACATATTTAGCTAGGACTGTAGTCCTGATCGGTCTCATACATTCAGTGGACATATGCAGTGTGCATCAGCAACATAACATTTTATAATTTGTTTAGACTGCAAACATGTTCAAAATCTCAGAGCACAATACAATGTTAACAGACACTGACTACTATAACGAACCGTACACAAGTTAAGCATTGATCAACTGCCTGGGCACTTGGAAGATACCCAGTAAGCATGTTAAAGCTGTGCAGAACTCTGCCGGTTAAAAAAGAAATCTCACTTAAACCCAGTGGCACTGGAATTACACGGAGCAAATGATGCAACAGGGTTGATCAATTTATGTGGCTATAAAAGGCAAATGATGTGGCAAAATGCGGCACATTTAATGACTGTAGTATTTGGTCAATATATATATATATATATATATATATATATATATATATATATATATATATATATATATATATATATATATATATATATATATATATATATATATATAGGATTGGCGGTTGGGGACACATTACAGTTTTGGACCTTCTTATACACTGTTACCACCTTCCTTGAATAAACACAAGGATAACTTCTCTCAGCTCCAAGCGTATTTTATAACAGTAACATTTTCATGGGAAATATTTCCCCTCGTTAGTACCAGTTTCACAACCAAATACAGCAACAAGTAAATGAAAGAGGACGAGTCAACTTTGTGAAGGGCCTTCCACTGTGCAGAAACATGTTGCAACATTATTAGTAACCTTCGATTCACTTGAGCTAGAATTATTTTTGCTAAACTCTGCAGATTATGCAGCAGGTGGTGGATTGTGTGGCAAATGCTTCAAATCAATGATTACGCACAAAACACCACTGCCTCAAAATTGCATAATTCCACTGGCTCTGATTATCCCCCATTCTAGAGCTTTCTTCAATCCACAGTTCTTTCCCTGGTATGAGGATACCAAAAAACATGGATTAAGAATGCCAATAGTAAAATAGATCGCTTGCAAAGTTATTGGCAGCAAGTCGACAAAAGGGGGGGTGGGGGGAAGAGGTTACATTGAGACTAAAATGGTCTGGCCACAGAACTTATCGTCAATATTTTGTCAGGAAGTCGTTAACGACACTCGGAAGTGGTCCCTGATAATTTAAATCTTGGTAGGAAAATAATCTGCCCATGATTCACCAATAGCAGTATCAATATTTGGATTTCTGGAGATGGAGAGGCAATCTACAAAATTCCAGAAAACAATCGAACAAGAGACATGCAAACATACTGTGACTGCCTTTCACTACAGGTTGCAAGCAAACTTTTCAGTCAGAGAAAGTCTGGGGCAAAGCATCATGGTAACTTACGTTTTTTTTTTGGTATTTTTTGTAATTATTATCATTATACAACCCAATGTGAGCGTTAGCTTGGTGGTGTGGTTCAAGTAAACATGTCAAGAAATGTTTCGTGCAGTGCTTTGCCAAAGGGCCATGAGGTTTTGTACTGTGCCCTAGCCCTTCTGGCAGCTGTCTCTGGTGCACTGCTGATTTTGTCACTGGCGATTTGTATGCTGGTTGTGGGCAAACACACCTATGATGGTTTGGACCAGGCAAGGGAAGAGATTCCCTTTTTTGATCCATGTTAGCTTACGCTCTAGAACTTTACGATTACTATACAGTCAGAATTTAACAAGCATTAAAAATGCATTAGGTCTCGCCTTTCATTAAGTTAAAGCCATTTGATTTGCTATACAATACCATCAGCAAAGCAAATGGCTTTAACTTAATGAAAGGCGAGACCTATTGCATTTTCAATGCTTGTTTTACATTGGTTAACACTGCCTGGGCAAAGGTTTTGCCTCAATAGTACCAGTCTAACACCCAAATACAGCAATAAGCAACAGAAAGAGGACCAGTCAGCGTATGCAAAGGGTCTTCCCCTGCTCTGCAACATGTGTCGCTGCATTTTTAGTAACACTATCTGTTTGAGCTTGAAACTATTTTTTTTAAATAAAATCTGCAAATTATGCAGCAGATGGATTATGTGGCAGATGGGGCAAATCCATAATTATGTGGAAAATTCTGAAAATCGCATAGTCTAGTGACCCTGACCATAGGTCCAGCTCTGAAGGCAAACCTCAGACATAAGTATAATTATAATATTACGTGACGTGCTTAGGTT
The DNA here is from genome assembly GCF_964204655.1 of Triturus cristatus. NCBI lineage: Eukaryota > Metazoa > Chordata > Amphibia > Caudata > Salamandridae > Triturus > Triturus cristatus. The sequence continues at coordinate 591,436,997 of NC_140579.1, forward strand.
ATGGAACATCTTAAGTAAGACAATCCATACCTTAATGCCCCAGAGTAAAAAAGCTGTGAAACCACAATAGAGGCGCCACCTGCCATGTTAAAAGAATATCTCGTGGAGAAATGCGTTTCTATTCCATAGCAATACTTTCTTCGCAGTTTCGACACAACTCAATCCATTTTGCATCATGTTTTCGTTTTTCGCTCCTGACAAAAATGTGGCGGTGAAGCCGCATGTCACCAGGTGTGGAACATTAAGGCCTAATGTGCGCAGGTTTCCTTTTGTAGAGCCTTCATCCTGGGAGAGAACCCGAGGAGGGGAACAGCATGTCCTCTCCAATCAATGTCGACGCGGCTCTGACTGGAGATCATTAAATCTCTTCCGAAAACCTGTGTCTCGGTGACTGATGTGTAGTGTCTCTGCCAGGCAGGGCCGGACTGGGAACTGAAATCAGCCCTGGCAAAATTTGTCAGACCAGCCCCCGTCAAATTTTGCAGACCAGCCTCCGTCCAGCGCGTAGCGAGCGAGCGCAGCGAGCGAGCCCGACCGCTACTAGGGGGGTTTGGGGGGGTTCTCCCCCCAAGAAAATTTTGGAAAACAACCGACCAAAATGGTGAATTTTACAGCACATTTTTCATTACATATTCAATTGTATCAACTTTCAAACCACAGTAAATAGTAGATGATGACCTTCAAGAGCACCAGGTTACCCACCCAGTCATATGTACCCATAGACATTCTTTCAGAGAGCACCAAAAATAGGCACGAGTAGTAAATCAGAGAGAAATAAAAGTGAGACCAGCCCCCACATGGTGTGTAACGAGCAAGCGCAGTGAGCAACCACTATTAGGGGGAGTTTGGGGGGGTTGAACTTGTCCCCCCCACACAAGAAATTTGGGAGACAGAAAGGCCAAAAAAAAAAAGTATTTTTCAACACATTTTTCATTACATATTATATTGGATTGTATTAACTTTTAAAGCATAGTAAATGATTACCTTAAGGAGCACCAAGATACACAGTCATAAAACATAGACATTCCTACAGAGAACACTAAAAAATGAAATGTCGAGCACAAAACATGAATATAAATATAAACAATTTATTCTTCATATAAAATAGCATAAAGACATTTAAAAACGCACTTAACTTCAAACAATTGTGCAAAGGTTCAGAGTAAAAAGTGTACAAGACAATGTGCAAACATTAAATGATTTTTATATCCTGAGTTTTGTAAATAGTGCTAAAATAAAGCATCTCTCCGTAGCCACTCCCCCTCATGGCCTCCTCCTCAGACACCCTAACTACCACCCTCCACCAGTGCCCCTCATCTCTCCGTAGCTCCCACACCCCATGACCTCCTCCTCAGATTCCCTCACTGCCAACCTTCACCAGCACCCCTCATCACTCCGTAGTTTCCCCCCACCCCATGACCCCCTCATCGGATTCCCTCACTGCCATCCTCCACTAGTGCCCCTCATTTCTCTGTAGCCCCCCCACCCCATGACCTCCTCCTCAGATTCCCTCACTTCCATCCTCCACTAGTGCCCCTCATTTCTCTGTAGCCCCCCACCCCATGACCTACTCAGATTCCCTCACCGCTCCCTCCACCAGCGCCCCTCATCTGTCTGTAGTTCCCCCCCTACCCCGTGACCTCCTCCTCGGATTCCCTCACTGCCACCCCCACCAGTGCCCCTCATCTCTCTGTAGTTCCCTTCCAGCCTGTGACCCACCTCCTCACAAGATTCCCTCACTGCCACCCTCCACTATTGCCCCTCATCGCTCTGTAGTTCCCCCTGCCCCATGACATCCTCGTTGGCTTCCCTCACTGCCACCCTCCATTAGTACCCCTCATCTCTCCTGTAGTTCCCCCACCTCATGACCTCCACCTCGGTTTCCCTCACTCCCACTCTCCACTAGTGCCCCTCAGCTCTCTGTAGTTCCCCCCCACCCCGGGACCTCCTCCTCTGACTCCCTCACTGCCACCCTCCCTCACTGTCTGCCACCCACACCCTTCATCTCTCTGTAGCTCCCCCCACCCCATGACCTCTTCCTGGTATTCCCTCACTGCCACCCTCCACTAGTGCCCCTTATCTCTCCGTTGCCCCTCTCATACCCATTCCATTCGTTGTATAGCACTACTCATATCAGTGTAAGGTGTCACAGTACTTTACATAACAGCAGCACACATTATACAGAGACAATAAATCAAAATCAGTTTACGCGAAATGTCACATAAGCTAATGAGGATTACAAGGTGTAGAAATCACTTCATCCATTCTGGTGGGCAGTATATTTTACAGGGGTTTGGTCGGGACTCGGAGAAGCACAAAGTCAGGATTTAAAGAGTACTCCAGTGGTCAGGGTTGGCTTTACTGATAAAAATGTATAACTGCCCAAACAAACTCTTATTAGTAACATTAGAATAATGAAAGAATGGAGAAGTTCTAACTACATCACAACACAAAAAAGCGAAGTTTGTATGCAGTTTTTTTATGACAGTTCATTGGTCACTGTCTTATGTTAACTTCTGAACTGCAAGTAACACAAGGATATCTGTGACAGAGGTAGTAACCCACTGAGCTATTCCCATAAAATTCAGTTTATCTGCATTTACGAACTACCAACCGACAAATGGTTGCTCTGCAGCAGGATCGTAAATCACAAGTTAACAGTTTTTATTGTTGTTGTACATCGGTGGCAGATTCACTGCGACTGCGAGGGCTAAGGAGGCTCATGTTTGGTGGGCCTGGCCCACCCTCTAGAACCGGGCCTGGTAGGTAGTGGTGCAGCCTGCTAGCATAGCCGGAGTCTTGCTCGCAGCCTCAGGCACAGGCAGGTCAGTGAGGAAGACTGCCCTCAAGGCCAGGGACGGCCTTAGCACTGGTGGTGCCCTTTGCATTAATAGCTCACTGTTCTATGTTAGGATTTTAACTTATTAACTGCAAGTAACAATAGGATCTCTCTGACAAAAGCAGTAGCCCACTGACCTATTTAAATTATGGGCACTTTGTGATCTGCATGGTACATGTTCTTTGCAGCAGGCACATTAACACTCTGAGCTACCTTTCCATAAGTCAAAACTTCCACTAAACAATATGCAGATCTCTCTCTAGGAAGAACATTCAACACCAGATTCATCATGCCATTTTTATTGATGCCGAAAATTGCTGGAGGCCAGGAAGGAGGCAGCAAGCGCTTTTAAAATCTTAATATACTTGCAAACATAATGCCTCCACCCAAAGTCAGCACCCGGTGCGGTCACACCGGTTGCACTGCCCTAGAGCTGGCCCTTCAAGGGTCCTGTGACCTCAATGACAGTCACTGTTCTAGGGTGTGCTGCTTCATAGGCCTGCCCGCAAGACTGGAGGTGAACTTCAGTATGGATTGTGGTGGACAAGCCTTGAAGGTTAAACCACACTTGCCACTGCTAGGATCCGCCTGCTGGTGCTAAGACACCAGAGTTTCTAAGGTCTTGCGAAGCCTTCTAAGGTCTAGCATGGGTTGTGCTCACTCAGGAGAGTGGTCTAATGGACTGGTTATTAAGGCTGAACCTGGTTCACCAGTTCCAAATTCAGCAGCTCTGGCCATAGTGCCACATCCTCTCCCCCACTGAAAACCATACTGCCCCACTGAGAAAAACTCACACTACCTTCAATTACAACCCAATTGTTGCCGGCTATAAACACCTGGATGTGGCTCAATTTAAATGACGCACTAGACAAGAGCAATATGTGGCCTACAAAAAATAGTAACAACATCCTGGAAAAGCAAACACTCAAAGGGAATGCAAAATTAGCAAACCATGTGAAATGTAAGCAGGAACAACATGGTTAGCTTAGCGCTTTTACACTCACTATTCAGAAATCAGTGAGTGCTTTTGCCTGAAAAGTTGAGGACATGACAACAAGGCCCTGAATGGACCCATTTTAACGTCCATTGCTTATATCCTTACAAAATGTAAGCAGTAGTAGGGTAAAAAAGACCACATCCCTGGACGCAGAGCCGCAGTACACATTTCTTTTCTCCAATCCACACATTGCAGCACCTCCAGGATTGGTGCACTAGGTGCAAGCCCAGGAAAAACAAAGACAAGAAAACAAAAATAGCGCTTCACTGGCAAACTCTGTAAAAGTGACGCTAATGTGTTTGGGTGTTAATAAAATCAATCTGGCCAGCTTGCTACCACTCTGTCTTACTTTATTTAGTTATTTTATCATATTTTAACCTTTTATTCCCGAAGCTGCACCTTGGAAATAAAATAACAGAAAAATACGACATTTCCAACAAAAGTGTTTTTTTTTTTGGATCCATTTCACAGGGGAGCAAATAAAAGAAAGGAGAGGAATGAGACAGGGGACGCACATCGCACCGTGAACTAGACTGTCAATCAGCGCTGGACAGTCACCCAGTCCTGCGGCTTTTAGTGTCAGGGAGCAGCGTCGCGTGTCAGGCAGTAGGCGATAATCCTAAACCCGTGCTGGCTGCAGTGCCAGGCCTGAGGCCAGCCACCACCTCGCTCCCTGTGCCTAGTAGTAGCCCCCTTGCCCCTTACTTCCTTAGGCCCCTTTTGCTTTTGAAATTTCTGGCCCGCTCCAGCCCGGTCTTGAGTCGCGACTCCCCCGCACCAGGAACACTGCCCTGACACTACAGTGCCACCACACCATAGGACGGAACAATGCACGCAGTTGCCCATATGTCGTGTTCACCGAGCTCAGGTTTGTGTATGTAAGTTATGTAACAGAGCAAAAGGAAAATCCAGATCAGACTCTGATCTTGATTCTCCTGTTGCTCTGTTACGTAACTTACATACACAAACCTGAGCTCGGTGAACACGACAATCAGAGAATACCAGGTCGATCCCTACCCGTTGACCCCGCGCTCCTACTGCTGTGCATTATCTGATTGAAAATGCAATTAGCAAAAATGCAAAAACAACACTCACTTGGCGGCGGGCGGCACTGGGACACACTGGGACAGGCAGGGGCTAGGGGGCTATAAATAAATTAAATTATGGGGTGGCGAGAGAGGGCCTCTGGTCGACTCGTCAAGGTCTCAGTCTCTGCTGCAGCCTGCGTTCTGGAACCTGGGGATCACGCGCACTTTTTATTGCGTGAGCTCCAATGCGCATGTGTCAACTCACCACCAACAGCCGCACCCGCCCCACCCCCCTAAGGTGGGTGAACTGCGAGTCTGCGACTAAGAGCAGGCAGCGCAGACGCGGCGGTGGAGACTTCAGCGCACCGCGCTATTTATCCAGCACTGACCTACAGTCAGCACTAAATTCATTAATTGTGTTCATAAATTTTGCTTTTTTCCGCACCGAGCGAGGGAGACGCAGTCACGCAGCAGAGACAGTACAGAGCAAACAGTGAGCAACAAAACCGGCCCCCGGCCCAAAAACCGGCCCCCGGCCCAAAAACCGGCCCCCACCCCTGGCAGCCTACCGGGGGATTGCCCGGTGCCCGGCATTGCCAGTCCGGGCCTGCTGCCAGGCTATCAAGCAAACTCTCTTTTTTTGCGTCTTTGCCCTCCGACGATTAGCGAAGGGAACAGATGCTCCCGTCTGGCCTTTGGTGTGATTGGAAACCATTACGCCATTACTCCAAAAAACTGATCCTGCTAGCATTTACAATTTTTGTCTTTTTTCTCACATGGACAGATTGTTGTTTTGGGTTAGGTTAAAAGGAGGATGGAGATATCAAAAATGTAAGGGCATATTATCAAGCACGACGTTAAAATTATAGCCGCTTTAGCGGCAGAAAACCACCGCTAAGGCGGCCAGAATGGGCTTGATAATATGCCGCAGAGAATTCCAATAGAAGCCCATGTTGACACCAGAACATGGGCTTCTATGGGAATTCTCACGGGCATACCATCAAGCCCATTATCGCCGTTTCTTGATAATATGACCCGAAGCTCTTTACCTCCCTGGGGAACGCCGCACAAAGACGCCAACTGGCTCCATGTTTACTGAAGTGAGAACGGAGCTAAATAAATGGATGGTGGCTATTTTTCATGAAACAGACCCAAAGGGAGGCTTCCTGCGCGCCATTTTTTACCTCGGGGTTAAATTTCTAGGGAAAAAACGTATAATCAGGCGGGAAAATGGCCCTGCCAGTTTTCCATTAAAGATAGATAGATACCTGCTCCCACTGTTCCTAGCCCCCACCCCCGAACCTTGGTTCGGCTCTTTGATGTGATGGCCCAGAAGCAATTACAGGTCCTCGGGCCCAGAGCCCCTCTCCTGCTAACACTGATTCAGGTCAAACCCTGGTGCCTCAGACCGTGTGAGACAAACTGAGATGGAAGGAAACCCATAATGCCACCAACCACTCACTGTTTTTCCTTGCAATTTAAAGCTGAAAAAGCCGTAAAGCATCTTTACTACTTAATTGGGCGCCACAGGTTTTTTTAAGCGAGAGTAGTGTGTGCTATGTGTTTTCTGTGTGCTTAAACGCAGCGGCGGTTCCTCCATGGAAGCGGTGGAACGTCTACCACCTCCTCACTGCTGCGCAGAAAGTGTGAAAAATAAAATGGTAATAAAATGATTTTATTACCATATTTTTTGCTGCTCTCTGCCAGCAAACAGAGTGCGAGGGAGGGCCATTGCGTCCAATGAGTGGCCACTTAAGTTTGAAGTGCACGTTGGTTTGGCCTGCAACCTTGCTATGGCTAACCAGACATGCGCAAAACCTCTTCAACCGTCTTGCAAAGCCGGGTTCGAGAGCAGGCTCACCTATAGTGCCTTTTGGAGTGTAGAGCTAGCCCGCTTCAGTCAGTCAAGATGTTCACTCATGCTGCTTAACAGTATGGGAACAGCGTCTTGATTGGATGAGAGTTGGCTGTTGGTTTCGTTCTCAGAGCACGTGCTGCAGAACAACGAGGCGATGTATATAGTAGTACTCTTCTTCAGCGAAATCCACATTTGAGTGAATCAATATACTCCAGCCATATCTGGGTACACGACTGACTGAATAGGTGCAGGATTCTTCTTTCGTTACATCAGGACTTGCTACATTCAGAGCAAAGAAAGAAGATCGAATTTAGATCTCTCCCTGACTTTGGGGAGAGACTGCTTCTCCGTATTCTGGCTCACATAGTGCGAGTAAATTCCACTTCATTGTTATTTGGAAAAAGCCTTAGTGGGGTACCATAGATTGGATACGCTGACCAGAATTTTCAATATTTGACTTGAATCACTCAAATGTGGATATTCGCTGGAAGAAGAATACTACTACATATGCCCCTAACAATGTTCTAAGGGGAAATGGACCCCCAGAAAGCTTTCTTCTCGTCTAGATGGCATCTGCCACCTCTTATATATTTTTGTTCAGCGCCATGATGGTGGCTCAATAAAAACAGTTTGCCTTCACCGAAACGCGCATTGGTGCAACTGTGCACCTATGTAAATTGATAATACATTTCAGATGTTACATGTTTATATCATTACGATGATGTGAACTAAATTGTACCCAAGAAAGGATAGTTTTTGTGTGTCTTGAAGCTAATGTTAAGTAACATAGCTGTATATATGAATGATCAGTGAATTGATCTTATCGTGAACTTTATTTCGGCTACCAAGGCAATAAAAGTGACACACATTTTACAAAACATACAATAATTTAAAATACATCTAGGTCAAATTGCAGTTATACAGTAAATTGTACAAGACTTCATGAATTTTGCAAAAAAATAAATTAGGGCTTAAAGATTAATTACAATAATTCCTGCGTTTTATCCACATAGCATTCAAAAACCGGGAAACTGCAAAAACAATTGGGGGATGGGTATCGTATTTCAAGACTCTCAAGGCTTTTTCACATTCTCTGAATCCCAAATTTCTACAAATGGGTATTACCCAACGTTTTCTTTGCAGGTGGTACATTGGGCAGAAAAAGAAGACATGTTTTTCATCCTCTAGTCTAAAGGCACAAGCAGGACAAGCAGTAATCATATTAACATCCCACCTCGAAGTAAAGGACCGAAGCGGTAAGAAACTCGTTACTTACCTGTAACAGCAGTTATCCAGTATTGGTGTCTTTCATAGATTCACATGCCTGAATCATTCCCCGTCGTCGAGACGGGAGCCTCCGGTACATAGAAAAGTAATGTCCTATAGACATACATAGAGAAAAAAAAAATATAGGCCTAAGGGCCTCCCCTTAGTAGCCTATCCTTGTCCTTATGCAAAAAGGACCAAACTCTTAGAGCCAGCCAATCAGCTGTCACCTCCCTCTAGAACCTTCCTGACAGGAGGCTCAGTCCCTCAGATTTTCGTATGCACCAAGCTAGGTAGGCGTAATATAGTTAGAGACAGACGTGAGTCCTTCCAGGGGAGGCGGGAGGGTTGCATGTGAATCTATGAAAGACACCAATACTGGATAACTGCTGTTACAGGTAAGTAACGTGTTTCTTATCCAGTATTAGGGGTGTCTTTCATAGATTCACATGTCTGAATCAGAGTAGTCAGCAATACATTATGCACATTTCTGATGTAATCATGCCATATAGCTATTTTAGATAAAACACATATTACTATGCGAGTTTGAAACATTGGCATACATCAATACAATATATCAGCAAGAGATGTGCATACCAGGATGGCGGGATGTTGGAAGGCTCACCTCACTTGAACATATGGCGAAGCACCGCCTGGCCCACTGCCGCATCCTTCGTAAGCTCAGCATCCAGGCAGTAGTGTCTGGAGAAGGTGTGCGGTGACTTCCACGTCGCCGCTCTACATATGTCCAAAATCGGCACTCCAGCGAACAGTGCTGCTGATGTGGACATCGCTCTGGTGGAATGCGCTTTCACCCTGTCTCTCAAAGGCCGACCGGCCCCGTCATGGCAGAATGCTATCGCTGAGGAGATCCACCGTGAGATGCTCTGTTTCGTTGGCCTACTGTAGGCCACAAATAGCTGAGATGACTTCCTGAAGCTCTTTGTTTTGTCTATGTAAAACTTTAGACATCTTTTGAGGTCCAGAGAGTGGAGCGTCCTTTCTGCTGCCGTGGTAGGGTTTGCAAAGAAGGAACGTAGAACCACCGGTTCATTGAGGTGAAAGTCTGAAGGCACTTTCGGTATGAATTTGGGATTTGTCCTCAGCACTACCCTGTCCTGTTTGAACTGCATGAAGAGTTCCTGAATGGAGAGAGCTTGAAGCTCGCTGACTCTCCTGGCAGATGTTAGAGCGAGCAGCAGAGCCGTTTTCAATGAAATGTACTTGATGGAAGCTCGATGAATGGGCTCAAAAGGGTGCCTCATGAGTTGGTTAAGGACCAAATTGAGGTGCCACGTCGGTGGGACCCGTCTAGGTCTTGGGAAGGACCTATATAGTCCCTTTAGGAACTGTTTGAAAAGCCTACTGGACCAGAGAGACGGGCCTTTGTAAGTCCTGGTGAAACGTGAAATGGCCGCCAGATGCACCTTTATAGATGCATGCGCCAATCCAGACTGTGCCAAGTGTAGTAGATATGGCAATATCTGTTCAGGTGTGATATGGAGTGGGCGCAGGCCTTTCTCTAAACACCATACGCAGAAACGTTTCCATTTGAGAGAGTAGGTTTTGTTGGTACTGTCCGCTCTCGCCTTTGCCAGCACGTCCCTGCATTCCTGCGGGATGTTTAAATGACAGAACTCTCTGTGCTCAGGAGCCAGGCCGATAACCTGAGCGATTGCAGGTCCGGGTATTGCACCTGCCCGTTGGACATTGTCAGCAGGTTCGGGTGCTGCTTCAGACGAATCGGTGTCCTGATGGAGAGGCGATGAAGATCCGAGAACCAGTGCTGCCTCGGCCAGAACGGAGCAATTAGGATCAGGGTACAGGGCTCCGCCTTCATCTTCCTGAGGACCCTGGAAATCATCGGAAACGGCGAAAAAGCGTACGCAAATACGCTGAACCAGCCTATGGAAAAGGCATTTCCGAGTGACCTTGGTTGGGGATGCCAACTTGCGTAGTTTGGGCATTTGGCGTTCTCCTTGGTGGCAAACAGGTCGATTCCTGGGACCCCCCATTCCGAGAATATCTGAGCTAGCGTATTCTCGTCGAGCTCCCATTCGTGGGAGAGGGATTTCTGTCTGCTTAGGGCGTCTGCAATGGTGTTGTCCTTGCCCGGGACATAGTCCGCCCTGAGAGTGATCCCATGGAGAACAAGCCAGTTCCAGATCTTTTGCGATTCGCGTGATAGAGTGAGCGAACGCGTTCCTCCCTGTTTGTTGAGATAGTGCATCGTCATGGTGTTGTCGGTTCTGACGAGCACCTGGGAGTTCTGGATGCGTGGTAAAAAGGCTTGTAGCACCAGATACACAGCCCTCAATTCCAGAAGATTGATATGGAGATGCTGCTCCTGATCTGTCCATTTGCCGCTTACTCGGAGGTCCTGTAGGACGGCTCCCCAGCCTGCCAGAGATGCATCGGTGGTGATCACCAGCGGCGCTGCTGGAAGCAGGAATGGCAGTCCTATAGACAAATTCCTGTGATCTCTCCACCATTCCAGGCTCTTGGATATTTGCGGTGTTATCCTCACAATGTCTTCGAACAAACCTGTACTCTGAGTCCATTGGTTTGTGACGGCTTCTTGCAATGGACGCATCCGAAGTCTGCAGTGAGGGATGAGGAGTATACAAGAAGACATCATTCCTAGGAGTGATTTGTAGGTTCGAACTCTTAGGGACTTCCTTGATGCCACAGCCGTGGCCAGAGATATCTTGTTTTTCCTTTCCTCTGAAGGGAATGCCCTTGCGCATTCCGTGTTCAAGGTCGCCCAGAGGAAGGTGATGCTTCTTGTTGGGGACATATAGGATTTCTGGTGATTGAGAGTCAATCCTAGATGTTGAAAAAGATTGGTGCAGGCGTTGGAGGATTTGGTTGCGCCTGCAGCTGAAGGTGCCTTTACCAGCCAGTCGTCGAGGTAGGGGAAGACTTGGTGACCCATTTGACGCAGGAAAGCTGCCACAGGTGAAAGGCACTTGGTGAAAATCCGCGGTGCGGATTTGAGGCCAAACGGCAGGACCTTGAATTGGTAGTGCTGTCCTGCCACCTCGAAACGTAGAAACTTTCTGTGCCCCCTGAGTATCGGGATGTGATAGTAGGCATCCTGAAGATCCAGCGATGGCATGAAATCTTTTTCTAGAATGCCTAGTATTTCTTGGATCGTCACCATCCTGAACGACTGACTCTTGAGGAAAGAGTTGAGTGCCCGGAGGTCTAGAATGGGCCTCCACTTCTTCTTGCGTATAAGAAAGAAGCGGGAATAGAATCCTTTCTCCCTCTGAGACAATGGAACTCGCTCGATCGCTCCTTTCTTCAACATCGCAGATATTTCTCGGAGTAGCAGTCGCAGATGTTTGTGTGGGAACCTGCGGGGAGGGGTTGCAGGTGGGACGGTGGTGAATTCCAGGGAATGGCCGAATCTTATTAATTGAAGTACCCATCGATCTGTGGTGATGAGATGCCAATTTTCTAGGAAATGGGTCCATTTTCCTCCAATCTTTGATGAGGGAGATAGTCGCTGGACTGGCTGGAGTAACTGGTCACTGGCGTCCGCCGGTGCCCCTCTTCTGGTTCTTACCCCTGAAGTTTGATCTCCCATAAGAAGTCTGACGACCTTGTTGTTGTTTCTGCTGGTACTGGGATTTATTCTGGAAGGAATACGAGGACCTATTCTGATAGGATCCCCTGTAGGAGGACTGGCCTCTGGATTTGTTGACTCGAAAGGACCGATTCCTCGCCTGCAAAGTACCAAGCGCTCTAGCAGTATCAGTGTCTTTCTTGATCGCTTGGAGCGCGTCGTCAATTTTATCCCCGAAAAGGTGTTGGCTGTCGAAGGGCATGTCCAGCACCTTCGTCTGCACTTCCTGCCTGAACGATGTTGCCTTCAGCCATCCCTGACGGCGCAGGACTGCAGCCCCATCCAGTTAACGAAAGCCTGTCATGGCCACATCTATGGCACAATCAATGATCTCGGCCGCCGAGGTTTGGCCCTCCGTAAGTAGTGCCTTGACCTCCTCCTGAACAGCGCTTGGCAGCTCCGCTATATATGGGGCTATATCTTCCCAAAGTTGGCGGTTATAACGCCCTAACAGGGCTATGGAGTTGGCCACCTTGATGGTCATTGCCGACGTGGTAGAAAACCTTTTACCAATCGTGTCCAACTTCCTGCCTTCCTTATCTGGTGGGGCTGACAGAGGAGAGGAAGGGTTTCGAGAATTCTTCTGGGCCGCCTGGGTTACCACCGAATTCGGTTTCGGATGCCCATTAAGGGAAGCTGGCGGCGTGGATGGAGCCTTGTACTTTTTATCCAGGCGTGGAACAACCGCAGGTACGGAGGCCGGCGTCAGCATCAGTTTCTTTCCCTGGTCCCAGAGAAAGTCAATAATTGGGATTGACTTTGTCGTCTTCTTTGTCTGCTCCTTGAAGTCATGCAAGAAGCACTCAGTCTCAGTCGATTCCATCACCATATGAAACCGCGTCGCTGCTCTTTCTACTATCTTATGGAAACCGCCAATATCCACTGGCGGTGAATCTGCTTGGCGCGGTTGCGGGGAAGGTGGGGAGGATGCCACATACTCCTCCTCCTCATCCTGATCCGTCTGGTCTTCCTGGACTTCCCCCTCTTCCATCTCTTCAGCCTCCTCATCCGATGACTATCACCTGAGGTGGCACTTTCTCCTGGCGGACCTGCGTAGTTGGTCGTGGTTGAGATGGGGCTGTCTTTGGTGGATTTGTAGTCGTCATCGGGCCCCCTGTCTCAAGCGCCGGTGATTCCGGGAAACGTTGCTTGTAGTCCCGGATAAGGTATTTGAGGTCATTAACAATCGACAGGGGAAGGCATACCATCGGGGTGACCTCCGTGCGAACCTGCTCCCGGACAGGGAGTTCCTGGTAGCTCATCTCCTCCTGTTCTTCGTCCGTGCTCTGACATTTGACGTGCAGCTCAGAAGGGGAAGTAGAATCTCCATAGGCAACTGAGTTTGCACCTTACTTGGAGACGTTGTTTCTGGTGTAATCTGTTTCCTGGTCAGTTTGCCAGATCCAGAACCCTGTACAGGATCCCCTGCCGTCGTCCGTGTTGTTGTCGACGGTGGTAGGGTCATAGACGACGTTCCTACTAGTTTAGATTTCTTCCATGGCTCAGAAATATCTATGGACGACGACAATTTCTCCGTCGACGCCTTCGTCGTCGACGCCTTCGCCGTCGACGGGGGGCTCCTCATCGACGATGTCGTCGTCGACGGGATAATCTTCGTCGTCGACGAGGTCTTGGACGTCGACGACGGCTTTAGCAGTATAACAGATGAAATAGGTGTACCTGCTGACGACGATGAAGGGGTGGTCGTCGTCGACGAGAAGACTGACGACGCTGTCGTCGTTGACACAGTTGTCGTCGCTGTGGAGACATGACCTGGCGCCCCAACTCTTTTTTGCGCTGAGGTTGTCGCAATTTTGCTGGCCGACTGGGTAGGCTTCTTAAAAGTCTGAGAGTCCTTGTCAGACACTGAAGATTTTGAAGATCTTGCCTCTGAAGACTTCTTGAGTGCCTTCATAGGAGGAGTGTCTGAGGGGCCAGGAGATGTCACTCTCGGCCTCTTCAGGGAGACTGGAGAGGTTCTTGAAAAGCTTTCCTCTGAGGATACCACACTCTCCCTGTCCTTAAGTATGTCCAGCCAGATAAGCAGACGACCTTCTCTGTCCCTCAAGGTCTTGTGAGGGAAAGACCTGCATATTTTACAGTCCTTAGGCATGTGGTCAGGATAAAGGCAATATAGGCAGAGGTCATGCTTGTCGTCCACATGTAGCCTCTCCTTCCCACATGAAGAGCAGGCCCTGAAAAGGGCTTTCTTCTGGGATTCAGACATGCCAGAAGTTTTAGAAGAAAGAAATCACTCACTGCAGTAATAAGTGGCCTGAAGCAATCTCAGTTCAAGTCCTTGAAGAAATAAGTCACTTTAAAAAGTGAACAATCTGGTTTTAAAGAAATCCTGAGGAGAACTCAGGCTGGAGACTCCCTAGCACAACGTGCGGTAGAAAATCTGAGGGACTGAGCCTCCGGTCAGGAAGGTTCTAGAGGGAGGTGACAGCTGATTGGCTGGCTCTAAGAGTTTGGTCCTTTTTGCATATGGACAAGGATAGGCTACTAAGGGGAGGCCCTTAGGCCTTTTCTTTTTCTCTATGTATGTCTATAGGACATTACTTTTCTATGTACCGGAGGCTCCCGTCTCGACGACGGGGAATGATTCAGGCATGTGAATCTATGAAAGACACCCCTAATACTGGATAAACTGCCTATTCTCAATTGGAAGTACAACTTCCTTGCAACCGGCGGGGAAATCAAATCTAAAAATGCCTCACTCCTGTAGTGGTCTTTAATCTGTAGGAACTGGGCAGTCAACCTACCAGCACCAGAGTTCGAATACAGGCGCAAAAAATTAAAGTATCTAAATTGTTCAGCCAATTTGGCCTTGGAGACAACCAGGCATGAGGCCTCCGGAGAGCCCCATAAATCAGGGAGTCCAATTTTGACACAAGTGTCCCTAACAAACTTTAACCAAGGAATATTCTTATTTTTAGTTTGGGACCAAACTCCCTTGAATTCTTCTCGGTAGGGGCCCAACTCTGCATTGGACCAAAGTCTCTTCCAATATATTATTGGCCGCAGTGCCACCACCTCTTCCATGGGCATCAACCCCAGATCGAACCAGATAGGTACCGGGGGGGTGCTAGGGGGCAAACCAAGCAAGTTCCTCATAAAGGAGTTTTCAGTCCTAGTTAGGGTATATATCTTGGAATGACCCCATAGTTCTGCTCCATAGAGGCTGCTCTTGCTTGGGTTTTGAACATTTCTATTGCTGGTGCTACTGGCTTGGAGACCGATCCTCTGAAGAGTTTGGAAATTCCTCCTGTTGTTTGAGACAATTTTAGTGTGGAATTAGCGACTTGACCCCCCCATCCAAGGTCTTCCTGCAGTATGATCCCCAAGTATCCAAATTTCTTTCCCCGCTCGAGGGAAATACCATTCAGCGCTGGGTTCGGACGTGTATGCTTGGGAGGGTTAAGGATCATAAATTTAGTTTTCGCTAAATTAATCTCCAGGCCTCTTTCACCACAGAAATCCACAAAACCGTCTAAAATACGCTGGATACCAGTAGATGTTCGCGACAACAGCAGAGTGTCGTCAGCGAACATCAAAGCTGGTACCCTACCCGTAGCAAGTCTTGGGATATCAGTGTCCTTGATACCTTCCAGATGTTCTATGAGCCCGTTAATGTATAAACA
This sequence comes from Triturus cristatus, assembly GCF_964204655.1. Taxonomy (NCBI): domain Eukaryota; kingdom Metazoa; phylum Chordata; class Amphibia; order Caudata; family Salamandridae; genus Triturus; species Triturus cristatus. Next base: position 591,452,260 of record NC_140579.1, read on the forward strand.
GAATAGCGTGGGTGCCAACACGCATCCTTGGACTCCTTGATTTACAGGGAAGCTTTCAGACAACTCTCCATGTTTCCCGCATCTGACCTGTGCGAAGTTATCTGTGTGGAGTCTTCTCAGGACATCCAAAAGATATGGAGGAACATTAAGTTCCTGAAGGACTCTCCACAGATTTTCTCGTGGCACCAGGTCAAATGCCGACCTCAGGTCAACAAAGATGAGGTAGAGGCTGCCACCCTCCAAGCTCACGGTCTTCCAGTAAAGGACCTGAGTCGGAATATCTGGTCCACAGTTGAGACACCCTTTCTGAAACCCGCCTGTAGAGTGCTTAAAATGTGGTTATCTGCCTCCCACCTCTGCAACCTCTCCAGGACTATACGTCCAAATAGCTTCTGAGTGATATCAATTAAGCTAATGGGCCTATAGTTAGAAGGTTGTGATGGGCAGCCTTTTTTAAATATTGGCACAATCTCGGCACCACGCCAGGTTTCTGGGGGTTCTGCGCCAGACAAAATGGAGTTGAACAGGACACAAAAGTACGGTGCCCAAATCTTAGGTTCAGACCGATAAAAATCGCCTGGGATTTTGTCCAGGCCCGGCGCTTTATTGGGTATCAACATGTGGATAGCGATTTCGACCTTCACCGTGATCACCGCGACATCCTCGGCTTGGCGCACAAAATTGCGGGGGGGGGGGGGGGGTTAGTAATGGATGATGTACTGTGATTTGTGCCCGAATACAGACCCCAAAGTGATTTTCCCAGGCTATTGGGGCTATATTAGGAAATGTGGTGGGCTCGGATGCTTTTCTACCATTAGCAACAATGGACCAAAAGCCTTTGAAATCTTTGAACTGTAAGGTTAGTCGCATCTCCTCCCAGGCCTTTCTTGCCCTTTCAATTGTTTGTTTGTGCTGTGCCCAAAGTATTTTGATCCTGGCTTTGTCCTTGGCCTTAATTGCCAGGATCAGTTCACTCTTTGACTTCCTGCACTCAGCAGTGTACCACAGTTGCGTACTAACCAAGTGGGCCCTCACACTCCCTTCCGGACAAAACACATCCAAAAGTTTAGATACTAGCTGACTATGGATGTCTACAGGCCGGATCTCCCGCTCAATAGGAGTACAGTTAAGCCCTGCTTCGGCCATTCCCCTAAGATGGGGCAAGACAAGTCTATAAATTTCGGCCATTTTATCTGGGCAGGCAGAGATGCGAGGCCATCTTACCCTGCGTCTGTTATTATGGAGGATAAGAGGTTGTGATGTAAGAGGGGCCGCTATGTCATAGCTAGTTATACCCCAACTTCCTGGTTTCAGTGTCATGACCAAGGCATTGTGATCACTGTCTTCCCGATCTAAAACCCTGAAATCAAGCACCTTATCCCACGATCTTGATTCGATAAGTATATAATCCAAAATTGAGGTTTGCCCCACTCTATTGAAGGTGTCACGTCCGGGTCTGTCCGATTTGAATCTGCCATTGCATGCCCTTAAAGATAAAGAGAGAGTAAAAGTAATGATCTGCAGTACCAGAGGGTTCCAGGCCTTAACCATGGGAATCAAGGGGTCAGGAATGGTCCAATGTGCATTTTCCGCATTTGGATCGTCTAGGTCCAACAGGCTAAGTGGTTCATATTGTCAACTGAAGTCACCACCCACAATCACGGAGTATTCGGGGTCTAGGGACAGAATGTAGTCATTCAAAAGTAATATGACCTTAGATTCTCGACCGCTCGGGGAAGGTCTGGAATAGACATTCAAGAGAGCCAAGTGTGTGTGTTTCCAGGCAAATCAAGTAAGACACATTGAATGTTGTCTGAGCTGGTTTGTAGCTGTCTTGCCGTAACACCCAGGTGCAGGGCCACCCAGGTGCTAAGACCCCCTGAAGGTCTCCCCCTACCACTTGTTACTGCAAGTGAGTTAAAGGACACAAACCCAGCCCGTTGAAAATTTTCTAGGAGCCCATGTCGCTTGCATTAGGCAGACATCGAAGGTATCTATGAAAGTGCCCCAGTCTTCGCAGATCAATTTGCTCTTAAGACCTGCCACATTCCATGAGAGCAAATTGATACTCAACTTTGTTTTGCTTATGGCAGGAGTCGAATCACCAGCAAACCTATTAGTTACTGGGGAGATAATTTCCCTGCCTAGGTTTTCCTGGACACATACATTCACCAACCCACCCAGCACTGGCGGTATGTATGACTCTCCCTGGGTGCTCTTTGGGTTATCCCAGGATGTTTCCTCCATAACATCCAAACTGGGTGATTTTTTTAATAGACCCAGCTGAGAGGAATTAGATTTCCAATCCTTCAATCCCATGTTGGGTGTCAGGTGGCCCTTTCTGTTCCCCAGCCAAGACAGAAGTAACACTATAGGTTGAACATCAATCCACCTGATCAAGGACACTGAATCGGTTATTATGGTGAAATACTTCGAGTGGGGGCGGGCGAAATTGTTCATAAACTTGGATTACGTTAGAGGGGCAAAAGCAGAATTGTTCCTGACCATTTCCCAAGCCATCCATCCCGCCCCCCCCCCCCCCCCCGATGCGCCTCAATCCCGTGATGAGAGGGTCCCGGGTAAAAATAAGTGAGTGGAAGGGCTTTAATGGCTGATTGAAGACTGCCATGGCTGGCAAACTGGGTTGTGCAGATATACCCAACTGTTCTTGGGTTTCTGAAGTTGATTACAACACAGTCACCCTGTATATCCTTAGCTCTTGGGCCAACCCAATTTATCCGTCTTACTAGTAATATCTCGCTTCTGCTCTGGTTGGGGAGGGGTTTGTTACAATTTAACCAATGTATACACTTATTTTTAAGTTCACTAGAAACCTCCCTTGATCCAAAATTCAGAGGGGGGACTCCCACGAGAACCACTACATATGGAACAGATTCAGGTGGGAGATCCAGGCAGGGCATCTTGGATTTGGCAATAAACCCTGGCTGCAGTTGGATAGGCTTGTCCGAGATAAGGTCAAGATTTCTCAGCTCAGGCGGTGGGTTGGCAGTAACAAGATTCACCTTACTCGTCGAATTCCCTGATAAGGCTAATGGGGTTGGGTCATTGGATTCTACTTGGGTGTTTTTTACCTGGTCTATTGCCCTGGAGGGTTGATTGATCTGTTAAATCTATCGGGATATTGATTATTTTGGTAGCAGGACAATTTGACTCGTCTATATCTATTTTAGACCCCCCCCCCCATCCCTTGTCGCCTTATCCCCAGACTATGCTACAAACATTAGTTCTAGATAGGAAAGTTTTTTTCAATGAAGTCAAGTCTATTGCAAATAGGGCGGCAAGTCGCAGTGAGAATCTGCTCCATTTTAGTCCAAAAATCTCTGCCGAGATCTGTTCCCATCGTGCCCTCAGTACCTTGGGTCGCTATATACTGGGGGTCCGTGTTGGCCACGGGGTCCAAAATTCCAGCATTTGCCTTTTGCATTTTTGATCTTTTATTGGCCAGAGCGGTGCCACCCTGCTTGCGTCTCACAACCTGGTCTATCGGTTTCGCATTAACTTCCTCGTTGCGAATTAATAAGCCAGATCTGGTTGTTCCGACGTTAATCGCAAATGAGGAGAGGGCAGTGGGGTCACCATGCTCAGATGAGCTACAAACATTACGATTAATTGTTGTAAGACCATTCCCATCACCTCTATGATCTATTACATTAGGGTCTAAAGATGGGTTTTGCAAACGGATGTCTGTAGGTGACTTTGCTAGGGCAATGTTACCCAAAGAAGATCGTTTGATGAATTCTTGATCTAGGGAAAGTCTTTTTTCCGTCAACTCAATTTCCCTCTGTAGAACAGAGTTAGCCCTAGTGATAAAGTTATCCAATTTTCCGACCACACCAGTCCCACAGAGGGATTTCCGCCCCTTCCCCAGACCTGCATTGCCATTACCCGGTTCTACTAAATGGTTTGAAGAAAGTGACAAGGGGTAATACCTAGGGGGCCTAACGTGCAATATCACAGAGCATCCGAAGTCAACAGATTGAACAATGTCTTCACTCACGTATTACTGTCCCAGAAGCACAGAGAAATGCCCCGACCCGACCTCTGCCGTGCTCGGACGGGCCCGCCCTTGGCCCGGGCTTCGACTCGGTCTGCGCCCCGGTCGCGCGGGTGTTGGCATGCCTTAAGTAATCAGGGGAGAAGTCAGGAAGAGGACCCCAGGTTCTGGCGATGTTCGTAGCGCAAAGCGCCCTGGTCCTCGCAGTCCTGGCAATGGAAATCCCGATTTCAGAGACACACGATCCTGTGTTCAAACACCCATCAGCTCCATGCGTTGATTCAGGAATGACAGGGAGAGTCCAACAAAAGACCGAGCCTGCGGAATTGATCTAATGTCAACATGGGACTTTAAGTATTGTTTTAGAGAGTAAATTGAATGGTTTTGAATGAATGTGGTTGGCTGTTTTTGATGGCTGGGCATTTTTTTTCTTCGATATTCATTAATTGAATGAGGAGCTCTGTATAAATCTATGTTGATATTGTCTTGTACAATATTTTAAACAGGACATATTGATTACGTTTGAATTTTGTGTAATGTTCATAAGAATGAGATTATGAAATAAATATCTATGACTAAATTATTTCTGGAATATGTCCGACTCATGAAAGTGATCTCTAATTTCTAATAATGGAGTTGTACCCATATAAAAAGAATAGTGGCGAAGCAATGTTTTTCTTGTCTACTGAATTGCTGTTTTCCCCTAGTTCTGACTTCTTTATCCGTTTACAGTGGCCCTCTTTTGTCAAACAGTGTGTCACTGCTGCCAGTGATTGTGATTTTTGTTTATGTGCATATTATATTACTGTGTATTGAGTATTTATGATGTGTATTTTTTATGTGTATATTTTTTCTCCCCATCGATGTTATTTGCCACCAACCGCCACTGCTTAAGCAGTGCTTTAAATTGGGCAGCCTCCTAATAGTTTATATCGTAGATCACTTTCAGCAAAGGCCTGAAGTGTAAACTGAAAAGTGTATCTCTACCCCTTTGTTGCACCTAAATA